>NC_057798.1:455496594-455523208 GCF_018294505.1 Triticum aestivum | reverse complement strand
GGCGGGGCCGTCCTCGGTGCCGGCCAGCGGGCTCTCCAGGCCGCTGTCATAAAGCATCTTCAGCGAGGTGCGAGCCTTCTCCTCCATCTCTGCGAAGGCCACGCGATCCTCGGCAAGAACCCGTGCCTTGCCGTCCAGCTCGACCTTCCTCGCCTCCAACTCTTGCTCCAGCGCGCCTAGGCGGCCGCGGCGCTTCTTGAGCTTGGCGTCCCGATCTTTGACGGTCGCCTCGCGAGCCTTCATGCCTTCCTCCTACTCTTGGCGAAGGCGGGTCTCCTCGGCAAGCTGGTCCCGCAGGCCCTACAGCTCGCTCTCCAGCGCCTTGCAGTGACCTTGGACATTAGCCACCTCCCCCAAGGCGGCGTCGCGAGCAGCCTTCGCCCCAAGGACGGCCTGCTTCTCCTCGTCGCAAGCCGTCGAGGCCTGGACCAGCGCCGCCCGAATCGAAGCGTCGGAGCGAATCCAGCCGGAAGCTAGCTCCAAGCGCCCGGCCACTAAACAAGGGTCGGCGCCCAGAAGATCCTGCCGCAGACGGTCCAGTTCGGCAGCAACACGATCCAGAACAGTAGGAGGAGTCGGGGAAACAGCAGTCGGTGGAGTAGGAGAAGAAGATGGCAGTGTAACCACAGTATCCTGAGGTGGAGCCTGCTGCGTCGCAACGGCTGTGGTGGCGGCATCAGGCAAGGGCACCTCGGGAGTCGTTTGGGCTGTGGGGGCTGAGCTTGCCCCAGCCGGCTCAGCCAGGCCTCGCGAGGACGCCCGGGCAGGAGAGGCCCGTGCGTCATGATCACCTTCTTTCGCGGGCAGAGGCACTGCCCTGGATGGAACCTCAAGAGCTCCCTTCGACTTCTTTGCCGCGGGCGCCAGCCTAGCCGGGAGATACAAACGTCAAGCCTCAGCAATAGAACAAGAAATAAGACAGGAATCAACCACTTACAGGTCGTCACTCACGAGCTTGAGCAGCCTCCGGCCGTACTTGAAGCCCGAGAGCCGGCTACAAGGATTAGCCTCAAGGAGCTCGGGAGCAGGAGGCGCGTCCGCGGATCGCCTCGGGGCCGGGGTAGACCCGCGGGGGATTAGCCCGGTCCGGTCCTTCTTCGGGATAGGGGGCAGGCTCCGCCGCCCTGCTCGTCATCATCCTCGTCATCATCACTCAGAGAGAGGCGGAGAGCGCGGGACCTGTGCCGAAGGGGGGGAGCCCTCCACTCTCCATCGGTCGCCTCGGAGTCAGGCCCTTTTTCCCGCTCCCCTTCTTCCTTCTCTTCACCGGAATCGCCGGAGGACACGTCCACCGGGTCCTCGGGAGCCTCCGCGGGCACGGGCCCGTCCCCGTTGAAGAAGGGCATGGACTCCACAACCTGCTCCCAGTCCTCGCGGAGGAACAGGGATACCTGTAGTGCACCTTTATAGTCACCCAGTTACGTTGTGACGTTTGATACACCCAAAGCACTCCTACGGTATCTGGGAGTTACACGATCTCATGGTCGAAGGAAGAGATACTTGACATTGGAAAAGCTCTAGCAAACGAACTACACGATCTTTGTGCTATGCTTAGGATTGGGTCTTGTCCATCACATCATTCTCCTAATGATGTGATCCCGTTAACAACGACATCCAATGTCCATAGCCAGGAAAACATGACTACCTGTTGATCACAACGAGCTAGTCAACTAGAGGCTCACTAGGGACATATTGTGGTCTATGTGTTCACACGTGTATTACGATTTCCGGATAATACAGTTATAGCATGAACAAAAGACAATTATCATGAAGAATGAAATATAATAATACTTTTATTATTGCCTCTAGGGCATATTTCCAACACCGTGAGTCCCGCGCTGGCTCACGGGTGCCCAGATACACCTCGTCAGGCCCTATCGTGCCAACCACGTGTCAGGGCGGGGCTGTACACGCCCCGGGGGCTCCTCCCGGAGGGAGCCCCCTCCCACGCACCAGTGGAAGCACCATGCTCCGCGCTGGCTGACAACACTGCCAAGGAGCGGCTATGCCCGTACACATACGGAAGCGCTATGCTCTGCGCTAGTGATAAACAACTAAGGGTGGCGCCGGGCCGCATCAACCTCAGGGAGCCCAGAGCTCAGTGTCTAGCCTCATCGCAACGCCTCCCCTCGGGAGTGCCGTGCGAGGGGGCTGGGCACGGGGGCTGCGCCTGGGTCACGCCCAGACGCATGCAACCCAGCCAGGCCCTCCGGGCCTGGTTCGTCGCACGTCCCTCCCCGAGTGGAGCCAAGGTACGAAGGCCGTTTGAGCGTCAAGGGCGATTCCTGAGCATCACGACTCAGGAGCCTAACTGGTCACGTAGCCCCTCACTCCTTAGTTCCGAAAGGCTAACGACGGTCGAGGTATGCGCGGGGTCGGGCTCTGTAGACGTAGAACCGTAGATCCACCCGCATCTCACCTCCCTAAGGAGTCACCCCCACATCTCACCTCCCTACTTGCTGTTCGAGCGCCAAGGGGGACTCCTGAGCATCGCGACTCAGGAGCCTAACTTGTCACATAGCCTCTCACTCCTTGGTCCCGTCCTAGTTTCCGGTCGGGGCTAACGGCGGCTGAGGTATGCGTGGGGCCGGGCTCTGCCGGTGCAGAACATAAGCAAGTAGGAAGGAAATAGCGCAAATTTCAAGGAATTCAAAAGCAAATATTACAGTCCATACTGTTATCACAGCACCAAATGCAAGTTTTAACGCCTCCCCGAGGCATGGTACATGTGCAGGAATTAAAAGCAGGACGGGAGCCACAACGGAGTCACTTGCCGGCGGTGGAGCTGCGCGGAGCAGGTTCGCCTCGTGGAGCTGCAGGGTCGGTAGCGCCCGCCTCGGCTTGGTGCTGAAGGCCTGGAACTTCCCCAGCAGAGCCTCTGCACGACCCTTCACGGCCTCAGCAGCAGCAGCGGCAAGCTCACCGCTCACTGGCTCCAGCAGGCTGTCGAGGTCGACGTTGGGGTCGCAAAGATAGATGTGGGTAAGGACCCGCGTCAGCGCTGCAGAAGACAAGGCACGCGCCTCGGCCTCAGCCGTAGGGCCAAGGCCAAGGGTGACATCTTCAAGAGCACGAACCAGGAAGGGAAGCAGCTTGGCGGGGCCGTCCTCGGTGCCGGCCAGCGGGCTCTCCAGGCCGCTGTCATAAAGCATCTTCAGCGAGGTGCGAGCCTTCTCCTCCATCTCTGCGAAGGCCACGCGATCCTCGGCAAGAACCCGTGCCTTGCCGTCCAGCTCGACCTTCCTCGCCTCCAACTCTTGCTCCAGCGCGCCTAGGCGGCCGCGGCGCTTCTTGAGCTTGGCGTCCCGATCTTTGACGGTCGCCTCGCGAGCCTTCATGCCTTCCTCCTACTCTTGGCGAAGGCGGGTCTCCTCGGCAAGCTGGTCCCGCAGGCCCTACAGCTCGCTCTCCAGCGCCTTGCAGTGACCTTGGACATTAGCCACCTCCCCCAAGGCGGCGTCGCGAGCAGCCTTCGCCCCAAGGACGGCCTGCTTCTCCTCGTCGCAAGCCGTCGAGGCCTGGACCAGCGCCGCCCGAATCGAAGCGTCGGAGCGAATCCAGCCGGAAGCTAGCTCCAAGCGCCCGGCCACTAAACGAGGGTCGGCGCCCAGAAGATCCTGCCGCAGACGGTCCAGTTCGGCAGCAACACGATCCAGAACAGTAGGAGGAGTCGGGGAAACAGCAGTCGGTGGAGTAGGAGAAGAAGATGGCAGTGTAACCACAGTATCCTGAGGTGGAGCCTGCTGCGTCGCAACGGCTGTGGTGGCGGCATCAGGCAAGGGCACCTCGGGAGTCGTTTGGGCTGTGGGGGCTGAGCTTGCCCCAGCCGGCTCAGCCAGGCCTCGCGAGGACGCCCGGGCAGGAGAGGCCCGTGCGTCATGATCACCTTCTTTCGCGGGCAGAGGCACTGCCCTGGATGGAACCTCAAGAGCTCCCTTCGACTTCTTTGCCGCGGGCGCCAGCCTAGCCGGGAGATACGAACGTCAAGCCTCAGCAATAGAACAAGAAATAAGATAGGAATCAACCACTTACAGGTCGTCACTCACGAGCTTGAGCAGCCTCCGGCCGTACTTGAAGCCCGAGAGCCGGCTACAAGGATTAGCCTCAAGGAGCTCGGGAGCAGGAGGCGCGTCCGCGGATCGCCTCGGGGCCGGGGCAGACCCGCGGGGGATTAGCCCGGTCCGGTCCTTCTTCGGGATAGGGGGCAGGCTCCGCCGCCCTGCTCGTCATCATCCTCGTCATCATCACTCAGAGAGAGGCGGAGAGCGCGGGACCTGTGCCGAAGGGGGGGAGCCCTCCACTCTCCATCGGTCGCCTCGGAGTCAGGCCCTTTTTCCCGCTCCCCTTCTTCCTTCTCTTCACCGGAATCGCCGGAGGACACGTCCACCGGGTCCTCGGGAGCCTCCGCGGGCACGGGCCCGTCCCCGTTGAAGAAGGACATGGACTCCACAACCTGCTCCCAGTCCTCGCGGAGGAACAGGGACTCCACAACCGTCCAACCTCGCCACGTCGCCCCCGACCAAAGACTGGAGAACCGCAGCCAGATCCTCGTCGGCCAAGACCGCGGGGCTCGGGTGGGGCCTCCACATCGGAAGTGAGTACTGACGAAGCGGAGCCAGGTGGTGCTCCAGGAATTCCCTCAGCAGCGATGCGCCAGTCAACTTCGCCACCGCCATGCTGGCCGGCCTCAGATCCGCGTCCATCTTCTCCAACACCAGCCTCGCGCGGGGGTCCACGAGCTCCACCCGAGACCAGTCGTCGGAGCTCGAGGGGTGCCCCGTGGGCAAGATTAGCCGAGGGTGGATGTGTGTAACGCCCTCGATGCGGCTATAGCTCCCACGTGTCGAGGCACGACTTAGAGGCATAACCGCATTGAAAGCAATGTCGCAAGTCAGGCAATCATTACAACATCCCATGTAATATATAATAAAAGGGGGAGATAACATAGTTGGCTTACACTCGCCACGTCACATCAGAGTACATAAATAACATCCATCAAACAAACACTCATGGCCCGACTACGGCGCCAAAATAGAAAAGAACCCAACGTGCGACAAGGTAATGAATCGATAACCCCAACTAGGCACCACTACTGATCATCCGGAAAAGATACGTAGTATCGCTGAGAGTCCTCGTCGAACTCCCACTTGAGCTCATAATCGTCAACTGGAGCAGAAACACCTGAACCTGCATCTGGAGTTGTAGTATCTGTGAGCCACAGGGACTCAGCAATCTCACACCCACGCGATCAAAACTATTTAAGCTCATAGGAATGGATAAGGCAAATATATGTGGAGCTGCAGCAAGCGACTAGCATATGTGGTGGCTAACTTATACGCAAAAGAGAGGGAGAAGAGAAGGCGAAGCACGAGCGAGAAGCTAAAGGAACAACCTGCACAAGCATAACTCCAACACCGTGTAGTAAACCCCACACACGAAAGAAGACTAGAAATGACCACCGGAGGAGGATGAAGCGCCGGAATGCAAAACGGACAACGGGGAAAAAGCTCGAATGCATGAGATGAACATGTATGCAAATGCAATGCACGTGATGACATGATAAGAGATGCACGAAAAAGAAAAACAACACACAGAGACAAAGACCCAAACCCGAGAAATAAATATAACTTAGTGCCGGAGACGACAAGAGTTGGATACAAATATGGAAAGTATATCTGGGGCGTTACAATGTGCCCAGCATCTACCAAGACCCACTTACTCCTGAAGCCCTCAATCCTCTTCCCGGGGTTCGAAATGGTGATGGAGCTACCGTACGCGGTGAAGCTCGCGCACGCAGAAACGGGACCACGAGAGGTCTAGAGGGAGAAGTAGTGGCGCAGTAAGGCCACTGAGGGCTTCACCCCTACGTGAGCCTCGCAATAGTAGGCGAAGATTGCCAGAAGAAGGACAGAGTTGGGGTGGAGATGCAGAGCTTGAAGCTTGTAATGGCGGAGGACAGAGAAAAAGAACTCAGAAAAGGGAGGCACCAGACCGGCAACAATGGCGCTCACAAAGAGCGGATAGAAGGTGCTCCCTTGGCCCTCAGGGAGGGCAGAGCCGGCCTTGAACACCTTCGCCCCATTGATGCCCTGCACCGCCGCCATCTAGCGCACCCGGGCAAGGCTCACCTCCGACACGTTCGGCGAGTCCAAGGCGGACGAATACCAAGCTCCGGCCGGGGCTTGGCGAGGCGCCATGTCTTGCTAGGGCGCGCAGATGGAGTAGATCTGAAGATTTCGGAGGCAGGAAGGAGAGGCGCAAGAAAGGGGATCTAAGAAGCAACCAGAGAAAGCAAAGGAGGCAAAGCCTAGACGGATGCCGCTCCTTTATCAACTCACGCGGTTGCTGAGGCGCCCACGTCCAATCAACCGCCACGCGGCGCCCAAGGCCGCAGGATGTTAGGGCCCGCGGTGCTTCGCACTTGCCCTTTCGCCTTTCTGCTCGGCCAAGTCCGGGCGCGCCTTGGGCCCGGGGGCTACTGTCGGCGTTCTGGGAACGGGGGTCCCCAGACTTGCCTGCCTGCGGCCTGCGGCGTGGCTCAAAGGGGGGCCCAGCGCGGCCCATCTTCATCAACACAAGCTCAAGACCCTCGCGAGGGACCAAGCCTCGCGGGGCGGATGACAAGGAGCTTCCTCAGGCACGGCCTCATCAGGCTGGCTCACGAGGAGGCGGAGAGTTCAAGGTGGGGTACCTCACGAGGTGCCCATGACGCAAGCCATGACGACCAAGGGCGCCAGTCGGGCATCAGCCGCGCAGTGTCCTCCTTTCCTCTTTGGTGCAAAGGGAGCAAGCGCAGGCGAGAGCATCAAGCAAAGGCATCCATTTTGGTGCAACAAGACCAAGACCAGCCGAACGGCAGGAAGGAAGTCATTGTGGAGCCCAAGCAGGCGTCACCACCAGAGCCTTTGACAGGCGAGGACCAACTTTTGTCAGGATAAGTGTACCCGATGTTCCCCTTCAAAATGGCCAATTATTGGCACCCTTCCCGCTCAATATTTGGGAAGAGGCCCAGGGCCTTTGCCTATAAATAGGACTAGCCACCCCCAGGGTAGGGGCATCTAGCATCAAGCATCTGGATCCAAGAACAGAATCCTCACCAGAAAACCAGTAGAGAGAGCGACTGAACTCCCCCTAGCAGTTCATCGCACCAGCCAAGAATAGGCCTTCGCGAGGCTGTTCTTCCTTGTATTGTTCATCATCAGCCCAAGAGGCAATCCATCACACCACACACTGGAGTAGGGTATTACACCGCAATGGTGGCCTGAACCAGTATAAACCTTGTGTCTCTTGTGTTGTTCCTTTCGTAGTTTAGATTCTAGCGCGTCGGTGAGGAGCAGGTAGGTAGAGGGCGAAATCTCTGCGCGCACCCCAGTGTTCGAACCTCAAGGGTCTGCCGGAACCCGAAATCCGACACACATTGGTCGATATACCTCTAGCCAAGTGTGCCTACAACAAACACATATATACTTCCCCTCTTCTCTTCTCACCGTCCATGCCCCCATATGTCCAATACGATTCCACGCAGGTGCACACTCCCGCCCCTCTTTTCATTAATCACATGCTCGCACACTCCTCCCCCCTCGACATGGTAGGCCTCTCGCACCACCTCCTAGCCACACCCTCGCCCCCTGTCTGCCTCTCCGAACCTTATTTGCTTCTAACACATGCGGGCGTGTATATGAACTGATCTCCCTACATATAGCCAGGTCGACTATAATTCGTTTTCACCAAGCACCGATACACTTACCTCGCTAGTTATGTCTCTCCTTTTGTCGGACACATGACGGTTGATCTTCCTATGTAGTTACGCATGCTTACCACAACCATATCTTCTCCCCTCATCATCCTTGAATACCTCCCGACCCATCTCTCACACGCACGTGCATAGACAGACAGACATCCCCCGCCCTCTCTTATTGATATTGCACTCATACCCTTTATTTGTCTAGCAGGCCTCTCCCACCATTTGTGAGACGCCACTCCACCACCAACCCTCCGACGCTCTACCTTTGTCTTTTTCCCAACCTTGTTCCTCTGCTACACATATCCATGGATGTCGATTGATCTCCCTCAATACATAGCTAGGTCTCTCTCCTTCCCCACACATATACTAGTCGACTGGTCTCTACCCCCCCACACCGATAGTCGAACGTTGTAGGTAGGTATCCATGCCACGGAGAAGAACTACACCTCTGCCCTCTCAAATTCTAGTAGGCCAGCCGCCCTGTATCTTTGACGTGGGCAAACACAAATTCGATGGCACTCTTTATCGATCGTGCAGCCACACACTTCATCCCTATTTTTAATTCTATCGATATCTCACGTCCATGACTCCATTTCACACACATTGCATATGTTACGTTTTTCTGATTGAGATATCATCAACACATTGCCTCTGTTTTGCACAAACCATTTCTCTCACACCCACCCACGTACGTACCTGCACCTAAAGAAGAAGTGCATGCAGGACGCACGTACTCACATCTCGTTCCCGGCCACACCCGCGCGGGTACACGGTGGAGTTCGTTTCTGTACGAAAAGGCATCCCACGTGATAATTTGACGCGTGTAGCGGTTGTTTACTCGAAGGAGGGTCGGGTACCATGCCTAGAATATAAAATGATTGCCGTGGGGAAAATGGAAAAATGGGTTTGTCTCTCGTCACACCATCTCACACAAGGCCGCCGTGGCCTCTCTCTCTCTCTCTCTCAGTGTTGGTCAGTGATCCGGCCGCATCCCGTTCACCGGCGGAAAGGGAGGATGTGCATCATCTCTCCATTCGACGGTGTTGAGGCAGCTCGTCCCGATCTGCAGTACCCGCCGTTCTTTTTGACCAAGCTCTGGCACGGTAGGGCCTTCGCCACTTGCTCGCTGCTGCAGTATGGGCAGATCCCGGCCGCTGGCGCCCTCCTAGTAACATCCCGACGACCCTCAGGTACAACTTCCTCCGGCCTTGCTCCACTGCCCGTCTTCCCACGTTGCTGCATGTGGATCTTCTTTAGTTGTTTGCTTAAATTGTATCTCGGCCAGCGTACTTTCCATCTTGCAATCTCGTCCTCAAACCATTTTTGATAAACCACCATGTGCTATCTTTCCCTTTTTACATGGAACATGCTTATTTTTTGTCGTTGTATGTGTCTTCAACTCGTGTTATTGGGGAGTAATTGTTTCCTTTCGACCTCCTTTTGCAAATAGGGCTATCCATTTTCACCTCGTTGCTATTGCGACCTTTTGGTGAACTGCACAAATCACTTTTCTGAAGAGTGTTTTGTGCAGTTCCGCCAAAATGTCACACGGGCAACGTTTTTACATTTCTGTGGGACTGCGGAAAGGGAGATTGATTTTGCTATCCTCCTCATCCAACTCCGTGCCTAATCTTCTCCAACAAGAAGTTAGTCCTAAAGAGATATCGTAGAGGTGATCGGCTTCTATTTATGTGTGTTATGTTTCATCATCTAGTTCCACTATTATTGTAATCACACTGACTGGATATCTTTGCAAACAGGGATGGTCCGCCAGATTTTAGTGGAGCTGCACAAAATGATCGGATTGTGGTGTCCTTCATACACCTCTTTTTTGGCTACAGAGCTGGGTGAAACTAACCGCCAAGCAATGAACACTGTGCCAAGGAAATGGAGCCATGCCTACGAACATCATCGATCAAGTATATTTTTTTCTTTATTTGTACACCTGCTCACAACTTTGTCTTCAGTTGTGATGTGAATACTGGCGCTGATCTGCGAACCATTGAGATGCATTAGCCATGGTAGTTTCATTTGTATTTGATGGAATGTTGTAACGAGATAATCTCGAGGCAAGACACATGAATCCTATGTTGAAACCTTTTTTTTCCTGCGGGAACCAGAGTTGAAACCTTCATAGCATCACAGTACAATTTCATCAAAATTATTTGTACATATAAACAAATCCTGAAGGATTGATAGCAATGCAAGAAACAATTCAACTTTGTTTCGCTGCCATGCAGCAATATTGAGTGCACAACACAACTTCAGGGAAAGATTCACCCTGGTCGTTGCGCCGCAGTAGTAATGACTAGTGAGCAGTCAAATCACAGAGCCCCACCTTCGCCACAGTAAGTTGCTCGGACGAAGCAACCATCATTTCTCTGTTCCTTGAGTCCGCTAGTACTCCCATATTCCCACAGTAATAAGTTGCTCGGGCGAATCAACCATCACTATATCCGCTCACGTGTGATGACCACAGGAGCTATCCATTCAGATTGCATGTTAAAAAAAATAAAGGTCGATAACTAATGCGGCAAACTTTCAAAAAATAAAAACTAAACGGGCCAACGCGGCCAGATCACATTTTGCACGAGAAATTACACACCTTGTTTCGTTGACACGTGGTCCCATTCCAACATATCAGTGAGACGACAGCGAGTAGTAGGAGTATTTCCGAACCGACATGTAGGCCGGGGCGCCCCTTCGTGAACCGTGGCAAACTAGCAACCGTCCACCGACTCTTCGCCTTTCCCTCTCGATTTGGAACTGCTGTCGCACGCTCTTCCTCTCCCTCCTCCATTTTCCTTCAGCCCTTCACCCTTTCTTCTGCCATTGTTCGATCGTCTTCTCCATGGAGGGAACAGGACGGAAACGACCCCGTTATTCTTGCCCCGATCTAAAAGATGACGTGGTGGAGGAACTCATTGATCGGTGCGGCGTCATCACCTCGGCTAGCATGGCAGGTTCGTTCAAGCCCATTCTCGACTCAACTAATAACATCATTACAAGGAACCCAAGAGTCAAGGAGCAGTTTGATCTCCCCTATCTTCTTCACCGTGACCCTGATGACTGGCGCCGTCACGACAGAGGCCTCGCCCTGTGCAAGTTGATGCCGCTTGATAATGATACATATGATGTTAAGATGCCATCGCTTGAGGGCAAGGCTTGGGCAGGCGCAAATGGAGATTGGGTTGTTTACATTGGGTCCAACTGCGAGTGGGAACTTGTGAATGTGTACACTCGTGACCGGGTTCCACTTCCAAAAATCTCAGCAGACTGCCTAGAGGTCGAGCACACCGGTATTGTACGCACGTTCAAATACAATCATGGTGACTGTCTTCTACGGAAGATAGCAATTTCTCGAGTTCCCAACCGCTCTTGGAATTACAACAACTATGAAGTTGTTGCTATCTTCGACAAGCTTGTTGCCGTCGTTGCTGGTTTGACTCGATGGACATTGCTCAAAAATCAGTTTTTGTACACGCATGAGTACTATGATGCAATTCAATACGAGGGCCTTGTGTTTGCTACCACCACTCGTGGCACTGTTTTTGCATGGAATCGTTATGATTTCGGTACGTTTGTCTTCCACCATAATTATATTTGTTTCATCCACATGCATGCGGGTTAGCAAGTTTCCCTTTACTAATTAACCTTCTTCTTGTGTTTCCAAGGTCCTGTGAACATTCCACCACCTATACTTGAAAAATTTTATAACCAAGGGGGAGATGACGATGGTGATGATCACCAGCATGAGGACGAGCAGCGCCCATATACTCGTTGGCGCCTGGCAACTAATTCCGATGGATCACCTCTTCTCGTGTGTATACAGCCCACTGATGATGTTACTTCTAAGGAACCAGGTGTAGTCTCCCATGGTCACACTCTCCGGACCTATTTCAACACCCGTTGCATGGTATTCGGGATGGATACTAGTGTGCTAGCGCCAACACCTTCTCCCTGGTACAGAATTGATAGTCTTGGAGAAAACTCTATCTTCCTTGGACAAAACTATCCGATGATGGTGAAATGCGATCCAACTGCTATTGACACAATGTTACTAGCACCATTTATGAGAAGCAGCTGTGTCTATACCTCGGACATTAGCGTGGTTCCCTACCCTGGTACTGATATAGTAGGCCGCTTCAGCCTGGATGGTCAGTCCTGCATTGGTCTCGAGATCGACAATAGATGCCCCGTCCCAGAGAATCACTTGTGGTTCAAAGCAAGCTTTCCAACGCCGAGGAATGGTTGAGTTGAAGTTCATTTCATTGCTTGCTATTTGTTGTGAAAACTTTAGTATTTATAATGTATCCTCATTGTCGATGTGGGTTGATGACCTGTTGTACTATGTAATAAAATGATATGCCTGTGATAAACTTACTAAATTTATGAATGGCTTTCGAGTTGCTTCTGTGAGTGAGTGGTGCGACGAGGCAAAAAAATATTTTTCGAATACATAATTGTACGTGCATTGCAACAGGTTATGGGATGAGGCCAATCAACAATAGTAGTACACTATTTGTACTAGCTTCACATGCTTCGCGCGTCGTGCCGGTGTTTTTACTGTAGCCATATTGTACGTAACCAGCTCCTCGAATCCTCGATACTAGTAATATATAGTAAGTAGTAGGAGTAGTAGGGTGGCATGGGCCAGAACAAGCATTCACGTCCAGGAGTACGGCACACGCCACCAGCACGACTTCGATCTGACACCATATTTCTTGGAGTCCATGCTATAGCAATCTCTTCAACCTCATCGTCTCTCTAACTCAGCCATCGCGCAGCGGACGAGGTGGGGGTCTGCCGATAGTCGGTTTCCTCAACTGCGGTCCCACTTGTAAGGCCAACTCCAATGCTCTATCATTATATGGATGTACTCTTCTTCCCAATACAAAAACTTGCATCCATTCTACTCCCTCCATTGCACAATACATGCCTTCTAGACATGTTTTAGTATATAGGCACATCCATTTTTGGACAAATGGAAGTCAAGTATTATGGAATGGAGGGAGTACACAATAAATTTTTTAAGTTAGCACAACTAGTCTAATCCGAGAGCACAACTGAAGATTTGGTCGGGTTCTTCCTCCTTTTGCCGACACGTGGGACATCCAGCATCCAGGTCATGTCATGAAAGAAAATAGAGTGGTAGTTGAAAGTTGGAGCCACGAGATGTGCATCTTGGGTTAAACTGTAAATAGAATCTTACTACTCTTGAGCAACTCCAAAAGCAGCCACTGAAGATCTTTCTTGGATTTGTTTTTCATCACCAGCATGTCGAGGTGAAAGATGTGCAGGTTCAGTGGGTCCTCTTTGCATTTTCACTGACATGTGGGGCCGCATGTGAGCAAACAGACGATGGGCTCCGCGCGTCCGCTGGCTAGCTGAGAAGAGAGATAGAGGAGGGCTTAGCACGGACTGCAGGAAATTTGTTCTACGTAACCAGCACCTTGATATTCGCGTGTGGTTGTTTCTAGAATAAAAAAAGGAGGTACCCCTTCTTATGTTACTCCCACTAGGTTAGTAGGTGGCCTTGCGCTTGGCTCTTCGCCTCTTCCGGAAGTCGATGGTTCTATAGTAGTGCTTCTGGCAATTTGACACCAAATGAACTGTTGCACGTCCACCGCTTGTAAGCAAAACTTTCTCCTCGTGCTACGAGCCACCGCGCACGCGTTGGCGAGGGAGAAGGCGTAATCAAGCTTCTCGTCGTTCTGCGAGTTGACGGGACACATCAAAGTTATTTACCAGTAGTACATACTCTCTTCAAAAAAGGGCTGACCATGTCATTGCTACCATCCCATGCTCTGTCGTTGAGTACGTGCACTATTCACGTGCCATTCACGTGCCATCGAGGAGAAAAAATATTGCGTAGGTGCCATCGAAGTGCACGACTCACTTACGACAAAAGGGTTCCCCCCCCCCCCCGCACGACTCACTTACGTACTGCTTATCTGATTATCTCCATTTTCTTGCATGACACATGCACCTTGATGCTAGATGTCTCGCGTGTTGGGAAAAGGATGAACAAAGCTCACGTAAAAGAAAAGAGTTGAATAGCATAGATTCCCGACGACCGAGGAGGAGCAAGGAACCTCGCGGTGGAGCGTCTGCAAGGAACCTTGCGTGTTTTCCCCTGTTTTTGCCGCCTGCCCACCTATAAACAACTAAAAGAACATGAACTTTTTGCTAACCACTAGAAATAGTACATTAGGATGCTAAGTTGAAGATGTTTTATACTCCCTCCGTTCCCAAATATAAGTCTTTTTAGATATTTCAATAAGGGACTACATACGAAACAAAATGAGTGAATCTACACTCTAAAATATGTCTGCATACATCCGTATGTTGTAGTCTATTTGAAATGGCTAGAAAGACTTATATTTAGGAACGGAGGGAGTAGTTTATATTGAATTATTGATAACCACGCAACAAGCCACACATGTACACAAGCCAACGCACTAACTCCATCCAATCCAACTCATGCGCATACGCGCACAGCATGGAGCACACAACGCACGTACACAAGACGTGCATGCACACACGCTCAGCCACAGAATGCATGTGAATAACACATGCATGCGCACACACTCGGTTGCATGGAGGCATGCGCCATCCGCGGTGACGTCCGGTTCGTCGTGCTACGGCGAAGCTCGCACGCAACGGCACATACGCATCTCTTGCAGCACATCTTTGCCGTTGTTGCTCAACTACTAGTCGGAGACGAAGACGACCGCAGCCTCGGCCTTAGAGCTAGCACCGATGGAAAAACACGCACTCTGCACACACACGAGCACATGCGGAGTTCCCACGACGTGGTGGTGGTGCGTCCCCAGTCGCCTCTACTCCTTCTGCGCACGTTGTCTATCAAGGCGGCGGCATGCTAATGATGATGTGGGTGAGATCTTCTAGGACTCAGATGATGACGAGGAAAATTATGAGACACAAGGTGACGTACACCGTCAAGGTCCACGGTCAAGGGGGGGTGCTAGTAAGTGCTTAGATGTGCTTAGAGCAAGTACTACCTCTGTCCGGGTTTATTGGTCCCCATTATATTTTGTGCCAAATTTTGACCATAGATTAAACTAACAAAATGTTTACGCATGTCACCAAAATTATATTTTTGAAAACTATGTTCAAATACGAATCCAATGAGATAATTTTTCTTGACATGCATTAACATTTTGTTAGTTAAATCTTTATTCAAAATTTGACACAAACTACAAAGGGGACCTATAAACCAGGACTGAGGTAGTACAATAGAGCTGACTCAGCGGGCTATAAGGAATAAACTATAGTATATTTCTGCTTAGTTGGAGGAAAGAGAAGAGGAGAGAGAAGGTAAGCGGGCTCTTCGTGAAGAGCCAGCTCTAGCACATGCTCCTAGGCACTTTGTGAGAATGAAAGGTGGGCCACAGAACAAAAAAGTAGTAGTACACTCATTTGATCTACTATTGTACATGTTGACTATAAGATGGGCTGTAGATTACATGGCACTGGCTTATAGCCAGCAGCTGGCTATACTGTCAATGCTCTTTAGATTAGGTGCTAAGTGCATTAAATGGCTTAGTAACTCAAGTCTTCAATGCATAGGTGCTTAGTTTATTGGTGCCACATCATATTTTATGCCTACGTGGCAGGCTTAGCAGCTATACATGGTGGAGCACTGGGAGAGGCCAAGGCTGGTCATAGTGGGGAGTAACTTGTACTATAACATATTACTATGTTACTCTAAACATCTCTATAAACCGGAAAGGAGGGAGTAGTACCATAGACTAGTGTCATATGCAGAGTATGGGAGCACATGATATTTCTCCATTCGGACCGATCCCAAGTTGGCTTCTCAGCTTCTTGGCCCAACAAAACCCCTCCCCCCTCCCGCGCCGCTTCCCGCCCGGCGCCAGCTGAGCCCGCCGCTCCACATTGATGGCAAGTTAGGGCGATGCGACCTCTCACTACTTCCGTCGTTGAAGCGGTGCACCGACCGAGGGCACCGCCCGCTGCATGCCCGGCATTTCAGACTACACAGTGGATAGTAACTTCTAGAGCAAGTACTACAATTAGATGACATAAGCAGGCTATAAGGATTTAAATATAGTATTTGTGCTTAGTTGAAGGAGAGAGAAGAGGAGAGAGAAGAGAAGCAGAATGTAAACGTGTAGCCGGTTGTACCCCAACATACTTTGTGAGACAAAAGTGTTGGGTTCTACGGTAGGGTGCATCGATTGCAAATTAAAATTTCCTACGCGCAGAACAACCAAGAACATGCTACGGGAGATGGATCATAGTTCGTTACCACTAGACGCGCAGTGTCGTGCAGCGGAAGAAGAGTTGGGGCAGCGCGTCCGCGTGGATCGTCTCCTCCTCGTCCGATCTGTCTTGAATAGTCGGTCGTCCTATCCCACATACATGTTCGCCGGAGCGGCACAAGTGCACCACCTCTAACGGTATCCACGCATGCAGGAGGAACACCGTGCGGTGGACTGCTAGGTCTGATCACAGAGTCGGCGGAGAGTGGAGGTGGCTATTCGCAACAGATGCAAACCCTAGTCGCAGCACCGAAGCGATCAACCACCTGAGTGTGCCGCACCTCCACTTTATATAGGCGTCCTCGCGGGCTCAACACTTGGGCCTCGCACGGACCCTAAAGCCCACATGTCTACTCGGCCACAATCCGAATACAGCTCGGATCACATCCGACCAGTGTCCTCGGATCCGACCTCGTAGGTTCCTTCCCTTAAGCGCACGACCCCTTAGGTTCAAGTCGGCTTGGTCACAGTTCAGATCACCTCCGACCTACACGGTTGGTAGCGGCCTCTAGCAAGGCGTGCCAACCACCAAGCAGACTATGAAGCTGGTTAGGCAAACCTGTACAACGTGTCACACTTCTGTTCCCTTTGCCTCACGATATATGTTGTCGGGCTCAAGGCGAGACTGTCATCCTTGTGCTAGCCCGACCTCTTTCTCATTCCAGTGATACCGACCACAAACCGGATTATCTCATAATCCCTGTCGCATGGCCATGCTTATCCTGGTCGGATCACACGAGGGGCCCAGAGTATATCTCTCCTGATCAGAGGGGCAAATCCCATCTTGCTCGACCATGTCTCGCAGCATGGGATTGGACAAACCCGAAACCTACCTTTGTAACTACCCAGTCACGGAGTAGCTTTTGGTCGGCCCAAAGCAAGTCTGTCACCATCCCGAGTACATGCGTCAACTCAGGTCTTAGGACATAGAACGTATGTTGTACTAGAGACTCACAGATGACATATCGCTACGTCTCATAGTTGGTTCTGTCCGACTCAGACCTTATCTCGACTCGGATCCGACTACGTCGAATCCGACCATACCTTTCCAAGTCCATATTATCCAGTTAGCATCCAATGCTCCATGGCTAGTGAGACCAAGCCATCGACCGTGTCATATGCTAGTCTAGTCGGCTGCGCGTCCACACAGCCCTTTCGACTAGGGACCTTTTAGGACAGTCATCATACAATGCATAGTCCCACAAACAAGTCACGTACTTGCCGATACACATCATTGATAATGTCCAAGGACTATCTTTATTCATAAACACATTGGAAATATCACCATACATGATTTCCTCTAGGGCATATCTCCAACAGTCTCCCACTTGCACTAGAGTCAATCAAATAGACATCAAATGCCCATAGCTCTAAAATGACCCTCATGCTTGGGTTGTGCAAGCGGCTTAGTGAACGGATCTGCAACATTTCCATCCATGTGAATCTTGCATAACTCTACATCACCATTCTTTACGATCTTTCATATCAGGTGATATTTCCGGTCTATGTGCCTGACCTTGTGGTGATTCCTCGGCTCCTTGGCTTGTGCGATGGCACCAGAATTATAACAATAAAGGTCCAACGGTTTCATCGAGGCTGGGAAAATACCAAGATCATCCAGAAAATGCCGGATTCAAACACCTTCCTTTGCAGCTTCACAAGCCGCAATGTATTCGGCTTCTTTGGTAGAATCGGCCACCGTATCCTGCTTGGAACTCATCAAGTGCACTGCTCCTCCATTCAGGATGTACACGAATCCGGACTGTGATCGACAATCATCTCTGTCGGTTTGGAAACTAGCATCGGCATAACCCTTTACGACGAGCTCTTCCTCACCTCCATAAATTAGGAACATCTCTTTAGTCCTTTTCAGGTACTTCAAAATAGTATTTACCACTGCCCAGTGACTCTCACCTGGGTTGGCCTGGTATCTACTTGTTAGGCTAATTGCAAAAGCAACATCAGGCCTTGTACATATCATGGCATACATGATGGATCCGATTGCCGAGGCATACGGAATCCTGCTCATCCTGCTTCGCTCATCACATGTCGAAGGACTCTGAGTCTCGCTTAGCCTTATACCATGTGAGAGTGGCAAGAACCCTTTCTTCGCCTCACTCATGTTGAACCGTTTCAACACTTTATCTATGTACGTGCTCTGGCTTAAGCCGAGCAGCCTCCTTGATCTATCTCTATAGATCTTAATGCCTAAAATATAGACTGCCTCACCAAGGTCCTTCATCAAAAACTTGCCATTCAATGATCCCTTGACCGAGTTCAACATCGAAACATCGTGTCCGATCAATAGTATGTCATCCACATACAAGATCAGAAACACTATCGAGCTCCCACTTAACTTCTTGTATAAACAAGAGTCCTCTTCGCTTTTGATGAAACCGAGACCAGTGACGACCTCATCAAAACGAATGTTCCAACTCCGAGATGCTTGCTTCAACCCATAACTGGATCTCTTGAGCTTGCATACCTTACTAGTGCTAGTCGGGTAGACAAAACCCTCGGGATGTATCATATACACGTCCTCAATTAAATTTCCATGTAGGAAAGCTATTTTGACATCCATCTGCTATATCTCGTAATCGAAATATGCAGCTATAGCTAGTATAATCCTCACCGATTTTAGCATCGCTACCGGCGAGTAAGTCTCGTCGTAGTCAATTCCTTGAACTTGTCCATAACCCTTAGTGACAAGCCAAGCTTTGTGGATCTGAACATTTCCATCCACATCGGTTTTCTTCTTCAAGACCCATTTGCAACCAATGGCGGTTATGCCAGGCAGCAGATTAACCAAGTCCCAGACTTGATTCTCATCTATGGACTTTAACTCGGATCTCTTGGCCTCCAGCCATGCTTTGGAATCTGGGCTCACCATCGCCTCCGCATACGTGGCCGACTCATCGCTTTCTATCAACAATACATCATGCACTCTGCGCAATCTTTCCGACCTCCGTGGTTCCGGTGCCGCTTCCACTACAGGTTCCCTGACTAACTCCGGTATGATCTCATCACCAGCCGAGCCGTCACCGAGTGGTCCTCGAATTTCTTTGAGTCGAACCATCCTCCCACTGGCCTCCCGACTGAGAAACTCTTTCTCAAGGAAAACTCCGTTCCGAGCAACAAACACTTTGTTCTCTTCCCGGTTGTAGAAGCTATATCCCAAGGTTTCCCTCGGATATCCCACGAATATGCATTTATCCGATTTAGGTGTAAGCTTGTCTGACATAAGTCGCTTGACAAATGCTTCACAACCCCAAATCTTTAGAAAAGACAAACTGGGACTCTTCCCGGTCCACATCTCATGTGGTGTCTTGTCTACGGATTTTGATGGTACCCAATTAAGTGTGAAAGTTGCAGTTTCTAGAGCGTATCCCCAGAATGACCAGGGTAAATCCGATTTGCTCATCATAGACCGAACCATGTCCAACAAGGTCCTATTCCTACATTCTGACACGCCATTTCTCTGTGGCATACCCGGAGGTGTGAGCTGAGGTACTATACCTCGACTTTTCAGATGATCATCAAACTCCTGGCTCATGTACTCACCTCCATGATCAGATCGCAGAAGCTTTATAGTCTTGCCGAGCTGATTCTCAACCTCGTTCTGAAACTCTTTGAACTTTTCAAAAGTCTCTGACTTGTGCCTCATCAAATAGATATATCCATATCTACTCAATTCATCGGTAAAAGTCACGAAGTACTGATAGCCACCTCTGGCAGTTGTGCTCATTGGACCACACACATCACTGTGTATAAGCTCCAACAACTCGGACGCCCTCTCGTAGCTCTTTGCGAAAGGAGACTTAGTCATCTTGCCGAGCAAGTATGATTCACATGTCTCGAACGACCCGAAGTGGGACGATGTTAGGAGCCCATCATCATGGAGCTTCTTCATGCGTTTCAGACTAATGTGTCCAAGCCGGCAATGCCAAAAGTATGTCGGATTTATCTCATTAGGCTTATGCCTCTTGACATTCACGTTATAGACTAGTTCCTGTTCTAGATTCAATATAAATAGCCCATCTACAATGGGTGCATAGCCGTGGAACATACCATTCAAAAATATCGAACAACCATTATCCTTTAAATTGAATTCATAACCTTGACTCATCAAACATGAGGCAGAAATAATGTTCCGACTAAGTGCAGGAATGTAATAACAATTATTCAATTCCATAATGAATCCGGAAGTAAGCTGGAGCTGCATCGCGCCGACCTCCAACGCAGCAACTCTTGCTTTGTTGCCGACCCTGATGTCAATCTCCCCTTGTGCCACATGCCTAGTTCTTACCAGCCCCTGCATCGAGTTGCAAATATGAACAACCGATCCGGTATCAAATACCGAAGAGCTACTAGGTATGTTAGCAAGGTAAATGTCTATAACATATGCAACAAGTGTACCTTTACCTGAAGAAGCATTTCTGGCCTTCTTGCCATGCTCTGCAAGCCACTTGCTACAGTTCCTCTTCCAGTGACCTGTCTCCTTGCAGTGAAAGCAAACGGTCTTCAAGTCCGGTCCAGACTTTGGCGCAGCGGCGGAGGTTACCTTCTCCGTGCCCTTTGCCTTAGCCTTTTTCTTGGACCAACTCTTCTTGAACTTAGCCGATTTCTGGACCATCAACACTTGATGCGTGCCTTTCTTAATATCCTGCTCTACCACTTTGAGCATCCCATGCAATTCAGTGAGCTTCTTATCCATGCCATGCATATGATAGTTCGAGATGAACGTCCCATAGCTGGGCGGAAGAGAACCCAGAACAACATCAGTAGCCAGCTCATCCAAGAGTGGGAAGCCCAAACGATCCAAAGCTTGCACATATCCGATCATCTTGATCACATGTGGGCTAATTGGATCACCTTCCTTCAGCTTGCAATCCATCAAGGATCACCAGACGTTGAACCTTTCGTTCCTAGCCTGTGTCTGAAGCATGCTCTTGAGACTCTCGATCATATCGTAAGCCTCAACATTTTCGAAATGCTATTGCAAACCGGGCTCCATACAGGCCAGCATCAGACAGCTGATCTCCGTTGATTCATTAACGAGTTTCTGGTAGGCATTCTTGGTTGTGGCATTAGCATTATCGGCAGGTTCCTCTGGAAGTGGATCCTCTAGAACATGTTCCTTTTTATCATGCTTGAGAACAATTCTCAGATTTCTATACCAGGTGGTAAAGTTTGTTCCATTCAGTTTATCCTTTTCCAGAATTGATTTCAATGCAAAGTTGGGTTGAGCAGGTGGTGCCATTGATCTACAATAGAAAATATGCAATCACTAAGCAATGTGTTTGTGTAGAGTAGTTCTAGCCTAAACATAAATACTCCCACTGAAGTTAGTATCCCTCCGCAAACTCTCAGTGATTCAGGATCTGACTAGCGCATGCGACTAGTGAGCTTTAGTATCACTGCTAGCCAACATACCTATCCGGTAAGCAACTCCTTGCTAATCGTATCTCTATACGACTCCTATCGGTCGGGAAAGGTATCTCATACCCCGACTCCCAACCTTCTTTGCCACAAGGCCCAAAACCATTTTGATAGCCTTTTCAAGTTAACCTGATGCAGTGCATGTCCGTGTCCGACACGAACCCTTCAGTTCAAGGACATCCAGCAGCACCCCAATTTTATGAGCCCACTACTAGACGTACTTGACGTGCGAAGGTGCAACATCGGGGATGGCAATTCGCTTGATATTCATCAGGGATCTTTATACCATTCTAACATGCATAGAAACAAAGAAGCATAACAATCATAAATAACACATATTGTGAAATAGTATGGCTCCTTCATGGACGTTCTTCCAGGTTGGCTCCGACTTCGATGACCATCTACGAACTCCATCTTGTTTGTCACGCCAGGACGCCAAGCCACCAACATGATCTCTATTATCCAACTACTACAACTAGTAATGAATTTTACATAGAGTCACAAGTCAACACGCAGGTCGTTATACAATATAATGACAGCACTTTGGCTCCTGCCGACTGACAAACATGACATGTAGGCCACGTATAAATTACACACATGCATCACATACACATGAGCCATACTATTCACATCAAACCTGCAAAACAAAGTTATGCATAGAATCGCATTCTACTGGTTTGTGTGTCGGGTACGAAATACACGGCGTAGCACCCGACGTTTTCGGAAATCACAGATCGCATCTGAACTCCGTTTACGCTGAATTTTCTGATCTGACCGATCATATCGATCATCGCGAATCCGATTCAGATTTACGTTTCACTGTTAACCCCGATGGCGGATGACCGACCGGTAGGGGTAGATCGTGTCACGACCTCATCGATCCCGATTGAAAGAAAACATAGCCTCAACGATCCCCATGTGCAATTGATCACATCAACCGTGCACATAGCCGATCTTATCAGCGACAACAGATCTCATCTGCCGGCTCCACATATCTAATATGCATAAGATCTAAATCCAAATCCTATTGCAGAGGCTCTGATACCACTATTGGGTTCTACGGTAGGGTGCGTCGACTGCAAATTAAAATTTCCTACATGCAGAACAATCCAAGAACATGCTACGGGAGATGGATCATAGTTCGTTACCACTAGACGCGCAGTGCCGTGCAGCGGAAGAAGAGTTGGGGCAGCGTGTCCGCGTGGATCGTCTCCTCCTCGCCTGATCTCTCTCAAACAATGGTCGTCGGATCCCACGTACAAGTTCGACGGACGGCGCAAGTGCACCGTCGCTAACGGTATCCGCGCGTGCAGGAGGAACACCGTGCGGTGGACTGCTAGGTCCGATCACAGAGTCGGCGACGAGTGGAGGTGGCTATTCGCAACACATGCAAACCCGAGTCGCAGCGCCGAAGCGATCACCACCTGAGTGTGCCGCACCTCCACTTTATATAGGCATCCGTCGCGGGCTCAACACTTGGGCCTCGCACGGACCCTAAAGCCCACATGTCTACTCGGCCACAATCCGAATACAGCTCGGATCACATCCGACCAGTGTCCTCGGATCCGACCTTGTAGGTTCCTTCCCTTAAGCGCGCGACGCCTTAGGTTCAAGTCAGCTTGGTCGCAGTTCGGATCACCTCCGACCTGCACGGTTGGTAGCGGCCTCTAGCAAGGTGTGCCGACCACCAAGCAGACTATGAAGCTGGTTAGGCGAACCTGTACAACATGTCACACTTCTGTTCCCTTTGCCTCACGATATATGTTGTCGGGCTTAAGGCGAGACTGTCATCCTTGTGCTAGCCTAACCTCTTTCTCGTTCCAGTGATACCGACCACAAACCGGATTATCTCATAATCCCTGTCGCATGGCCATGCTTATCCTGGTCGGATCACACGAGGGGCCCAGAGTATATCTCTCCTAATCGGAGGGGAAAATCCCATCTTGCTCGACCATGTCTCGCAGCATGGGAATGGACAAACCCGAAATCTACATTTGTAACTACCCAGCCACGGAGTAGTGTTTGGTCGGCCCAAAGTAAGTCTGTCACCATCCCGAGTACATGCGTCAGCTCAGGTCTTAGGACATAGAACGTATGTTGTACTAGAGACTCACAGATGACATATCACTGCGTCTCATAGTTGGGTCTGTCCGACTCAGACCTTATCTTGACTCGGATCCGACTACGTTGAATCCGACCAGACCTTTCCGAGTCCATATTATCCGGCTAGCATCCAATGCTCCATGGCTAGTGAGACCAAGCCATCGACCGTGTCATATGCTAGTCTAGTCGGTTGCGCGTCCACACAACCCTTTCGACTAGGGACCTTTTAGGACAGTCACCATACAATGCATAGTCCCACAAACAAGTCACGTACTTGCCGATACACATCATTGATAATGTCCAAGGACTATCTTTATTCATAAACACATAGGAAATATCATCATACATGATTTCCTCTAGGGCATATCTCCAACAAAAGGGGCCATTATTAATCATATTGTATTTATACTAAAGGGACTAACGGATGCCTTAATTACTCCATTTTTTAGACAAACCTTGGTGGGGCTATTATTGACTTTTTTGAGCTATTATTGACTTGGATGTTGGGTTTGGGGGCCAAAGGCCTACTATTATACTCGCACGGTCGACCTGACATGCACTACCCTAGCCGCCGCCGTATCATATGGTTTCGCACTGTTCCAGATCTTAGCGCTGCCACGCAATGCTTCTCCAGCTCGTCTTCCGCCGTGCACCGCGAGAAGGGACAACAGTCCTCCGAACCCCGCCTTTTGTGATCCTGTATGGGAGAGGGGCGATCAGGTTTTTGGGGAGCACACTCTTGTGACTGCTGCCAGCGATGACTTCCTTAACGACAGCCTTCTTCCCCGACCTCGGTAACCTCTTCATCAACGACATGAGTGACAACATCAACCACCCGGTTCTGCTCCCGCTGTACAGTATGTGATTTTGTCCTCCTGGTTTAGTCCGCATCATTACTTTGATGTTTGCAATTGTCGTCATGATCTATTTACTGCTGATTCGGATTAAATCTCATACTAAATTGCTCGTATATTCAACAATCCAATCCAAAAACCTGATCACAGGCAATTTACTCCGAGTGGTTTTGCTGCGCTTTTGAAGCCGCCTACTTTTCAGGGGGTGCAATATATAAGGTGGCGCACAAGAGCAGTATATTCGTTTTAGATCATGTACTGCTATGACGCCACTAAGGGTAAGCCTGAGGGCGATCTTAATCCTACACAGCAGGAAGCTTTTCAGAACATGGATACCCTCTTGAAAGCCGCCCCGCTGAGTGTTCTTGATGATTCCATTGTGGATTCATATATGTCGTTTGACAACGGCAAAGACATGTGGGCTGCGCTCGAGGCCACGTTTGGGCCCTCGGCCGCAGGCAATGAGTTGTATATCATGGAGCAATTCTGTGACTACAAGATGACTGGTGAGTGATCTATTGTTCAGCAGACTCATGAGATACAGTCACTCTCTAAGGAACTTGAGTACCTAAGTGTGTGTCCCCGGAAAAATTTGTTGCTGGGACCATCATTGCCAAGCTTCCACCTTCGTGGAACGATTTTGCTACTTCTCTGAAAAACAAAAGACATGAGTTTTCTGTTTTGGATCTCATTAGGACTCTTGATTTTGAGGAGAAGGCGAGAGCAAAAGACACACGTGCTCGGGTCGCCGAGGGAGCTTCTAGTGCCCACATGGTACACGAGAAGAACTTCCAGCCCAACCAGCCCCCAAACAACAAGAACAAATCTCAGGGGAAAGGCAAGTTTGATGCAAAGAACAAGCCATCACATTCTACCAACTTCAAGAAGAATTCTCATAACGGGAAGGGATACAAACCTCAATTTTGGTAGCACCGCACAAAATTTATATGGCTGCATCTACCTGCTGTCATCTAACCTCATGGTGCTCCAGGTATTCCTACATTCGTAACTAGGTACAATGACCACCGCAAGATGAAATTAGCTTATTCGTACGTTGACTTGCTGAATGCAGTGCGGAACGATCCTGTCATGTGTGGAGGAGCAAACAAGCAGTGCAGCCGAAGGTGGAAATCAACCAAGGACTTATGAAATTATATGTAATCTTCCTCAGACAAGTCAGTATCCCCTTCATCCAGATGATCGTATTTCGTCATGCCGAGCTATTGATATGTGCTACTATTTTGCAACACCGTTCAAGTATAGCTACTATTTTCCTATCTTTTCAGATTCAGGACAATGAATATGATATCAGGGAACTGCATAATATGGACCCATGTTGAGTCATCTCTAAATCCTCATGTGTTTGCTGCAAATGTGTCAGCATCAATTGCAAGATGAGGCAGCTAGCTAGCTGTGGAGTTGCCAACATGCTCAAAGTGCTCGCAACATTGAGAAGAAACAAGCATGCATAGGAAATTAATGCGTGCGCAGGGAGGCCCTTTGCTCAGAGAAGCATCGACCGATTTTCTTTATTTCCACACCTTCTCATAGCTTGGTATATTGGTTATAGTATGGTGAATCATTGAGATGCATAGACATGCTGAACTTTTGTTCTTCTGAATGTTAGTTTAATGTGAGTGTCTGCATCCAGTACCGCATCCTCTAATTTGGTGGATGCACACAGAGAAAATAAATCTCCTTAATTTACTCCATAACCACCCTATTAAATAGGCCTAGTAACAAACCAGGCGCATGCAGTGGCCGGCGGGCACATGCATCCTGCATGCATGGCCAGTCAGCCAAGCCCATGCGCCAGCTCCAATGTAGCAACGCAAAAGAAGAGAGCGATTCTTGGGAAAAGGCGAGTAGTTAGTGTAGCGGGCCTTATAAACACGAACAACTCGCTCTCCCGCTTCTGTCTCCCCACCATATTCCCCCCGCTCCCCAATCTTCCTCACTCGTCCAGAAAACCCCGCTCACCTTCTTCCTTACTTGTAAAGAAAACGCCTGCTCCTCTTCTTCCACTCCTATAGAAATCCCCAGCCCTCCTTCTTCCCCACTTGCACTGCCACTAGGCTCGTCTCTGGCTACTCTGCTCAAACCCGTGAGCTCGGCGCGACGCCCACAAGGAAAATGGAGTTGGCTGGCCCCAGTGCCAAGAAGAT